>NW_019392686.1:512797-545726 GCF_000648675.2 Cimex lectularius
TGTACTGAGAAAAAAAAAATGGGCATAAAGTCGTTATTGCAGCCAAGAAAACAGTTTTCTGCTCAAAAATGTACAAAATGATCAGATTTCGCGCCTGTAACTTTTTCAAAGTTTAAAATGTTCTGAAACATCACAACATCACTGAGTACAAAGCAAACATAGCTAAATAAAAATGAAATTTACTAGAATTCTGGTTTTGACCATTTGTTGATCTGGCGTCTATACTCGCGTTTTTCAATCTTATGCACGTGCCATCTTCAGTGAAGAACTGTCAAATCAATTCAGTGACGAAATCCTGACCAGAATGAACTCGAACGACCAAGGTGTAAGTTCGTCATCAGACCTCAAGTGAAAACCGCACAATTTTCTTTTTCCATCCTCACGATTTTAGTCAGTCATACGTGTTTCTGAATTTCGCTATCATCGGTGGTGGGTCTGATCAAATATTTATTTTATGCCCATACCTTTAAACAGGCATACACCCGCCATTGGAGATTGTGAAATACAGAAAAGTGATACATAGGGGAAAAAAATCAGTAAGTAAACCAAAATGATCGGAAACGAAGCGTAAGGTTCAATTTAGTTAATAAGACCAATTATTTCCTTAATGATTTATTTCTTTCACAACTAGCTCCTGGGCATGTTTTGAAAACAGAAAAAAGTAATCGAGGAAATGGACAGATTGCATCATTTTTAGTTTTTATCTCTTATGGCCCCAATACTTCTGACATCACTAGTGACACCTAGGAAAAGTGGATTGTAGCAATTATTTGAACAGACGCTATCTCGCTTATATTTAACAGAATCTGTACGTTTTTTAATGTGCATGGCTTCCCTTATGAATAATCAATTTGTATTTTGTTATAACAACAATAATAATGCAAAATAATTATTGATTCAAACCCCTTCAATTATTCAATGTACCATACCCACTTCCAATTATGACTGGTAAACAGAGTTATATTTTATATAATATATAACAAGCCTTGGGAATAAATTGAAAACCGGCAAAGGCCTTAAATTTATATCGATTGTCAATTCAGTAAAATCTTGAGAATATGCAACCATTGGCTATGGATTTAAATTAATGTGTACACCATTATATTTCGTGGTATGATTGACCAAATAACTTCTTTCAATTAATTAATCTTTATGCAAGGTATTGGTTGAAATCAAAAGTTAGTGTCACGTGCGGGGTTCGAACCCACGATTTTCAGCACAATACGCTCTAACAACTTGACCTATCGTGACTTCGATGCACTCGGACACCAACTCCCCATCTCAACTTCAACCTTTCGAATTTTCTCTCCTTTTTGTCGTTTTTCAAATGTCGTATAATGAGGATTTGATTCTCGGCGACAAATGAAATGACCACGGAGAGGTTTTGTGAAGTTTATTTCGTTTTACTTATTAAATCCATTATATTTCGTGGTCCGATTGACCAAATAACTTCTTTCAATTAATTAATCTTTATGTAACGTTGAAATGGGAAGTTGATATCCGAGTGCATCGAAGTCACAATAGTTCAAGTGGTCGAGCACGGCGTATTTAGCCGAAGGTCGTGGGTTCGAATCCCGCTCGTGACACAAACTTTTTCCTTTCAACCAATACCTTACACAAAGATTAATTAATGTGTACTGTTGTTTATACTCTATTTACGACAGTTAGATTATTTCTGTTTAAATATACCTGTAATAGTTGTTGTGCTGTTTTTATATTTTTATTGAGTATTGGCTGGTGAATGCTGAAAAACCTTTTCGCGAAAATTCCTTTTCTCTAGACAAAGTTTTTTTTAAAGTGAATAATAAGATTTTCAGCTTGATAAATTCAATTTACTAAACGAGGATTATTTAGATTTTATAATGGATTCAATGCAACGTCTTCGGAATGTACAGTGTCGTGCCAGTTTTCTACAAGGCTCGACGTCGTTAATTTACACCAGTTTAGCCGCTAATAACTCTTAATAGCAGCAATAAAGGTGACCTCTGAATATTAACAATATGTTAATATACCGATCGACTCACCCCGATCTCAAATTAACAACAGTAGGCCCTGGTTTGGTTTAAATCTCAATTTAATGTCCGGCTCCTCGTCAATCCCGGACTGACCGGTCTTTAGATACGTCGCCTTCGATAACCTCAGGGCTTATTGTCAATTGCTCAAGAATGGATTAATTGGTCGCTCTCGCCTATGTCAATGAGTTGGGTTTTTTATGTGAAAAATTTAATAAACGCCATCTTTCTTTTGCTCTTTTTCACTAAACGTCTTTGTTGTCCATATATGTATTTAAGTTGCTCAATCGCTTACTCTATGTGCATCCTATTCAATTTGTGAATGACTTTCTCTCTGTCTATGCATATGGTTATTCTTGTAAGGCATTTTCTCTCATACATTCTTGTTCTCACTCTCTTTCTCATTTTGTCTCTTTATGCCTATTACTGTCACTCACTGTCTCTCACTCCCGCTTTCTTTCTCACACTCAATCACTCTCTCACTTTCTTTCTCTCTTTGCCTCTTTCTGTCTCTCACTTTTTCTTTGACTCAATCACTCTCACCTCCTTTCACTCTATCATTCTCACATTTTTTTTTCTGTTTCTCACTCTCTTTCTATTATTCTCTCTCACCCGCATTCTCTCTCTCATTCTCTCTCTCTCTATCTATCTATCTATCTCGCTCTCTCTCTCTCTCTCTCTCTCTCATACTCAATCATCCTCTCACTCTCTTCCTCCCTTTGCCTCTTTCTGTTTCTCACTTTTTCTATGACTCACTCTCCTTCTTTCACTCTCTCTTTCTCATTTGCTTTCTTTCAGTTTCTCACTCTCTTGCTATTACTCTCACGAACTCTCTCTCACTCGCCCTTTCTCTCTCATTCACTCACTTCTCTCTCTCTCTCACTCTCTCTCTCTCACTTTCATACACAATCACCCTTTCACTCTTTTCCTCACTTTGCCTCTTTCTGTCTCTCACTTTTTCTATGAATCACTCACTCTCCTCTTCTTTCACTCTCTTTTTCTTACTTTCTTTCTTTTTGTCTTTCACTCTCTTTCTATTACCCTAACTAACTCTCTCTCGCTCGCACTCTCTCTCTCTCTCTCTCTCTCTCTCTCTCTCTTTCTGTTTCACACTCTCTCATACTCAATCACTCTTCCACTCTCTTTCTCTATCACTTTCTCTTGACTCAATCACTATCACTCTCCCATCCTTTCTCTCTCTTTCTCCCTTTTTGTCTCACTATCTCTCTTTTTGTTTCTCTCACTCACTCTCTCTCTCTCTCTCTCTCTCTCTCTCTCGCTCTCTCTCATTCACTCAGTTCCTCACTTTTCCTTATTCTATCTCTCAATCTCTTTCGATTATTCTCACTAACTCTCGCTTGCTCGCCCCCTCTTTCTCTCATTCACTCACTTTTTTCTCTTTCTGTCATACTCGTTCACCCGCTCACTCTCTTCCTCACTTTGTATCTTTCTATCTCTCTTTCTTTTCTATTACTCAATCACTCCCTCCCCCTTTCACTCTCTCACTTTCTTTCTTTTTGTTTCTCATTCTGTTTATATTACTCACTCTCTCTCTCTCTCTCTCTCTCTCTCATTCTCTCATTTATGTATATCTCATACTAAATCACCCTCTCATTCTCTTTCTCAGTTTGTCTCTTTCTATCTACCACTTTCTCTTGACTCTGACACTCTCCCATCAGTTCACTGTCTTTCTCACTTTTCCCCTTTTTGTCTCCCAATCTCTCTTTCTATTACTCTCACTTACTCTCTGACTCTTTCTCTTTAAATCACTCACTCACACTCATTCATTCTCATTTACTCACTTTCAATCACTCTCATTTACTTTCTCCCTCTTTCTCACTTTCTTTCTTTTTGTTTCTCACAATCTCTTCTTCTATCACCCACTTTCTATTTCTATCTCTCTCACTCACTTTCTCATTCTCCTATTGTCTTTCTATATATTTCTTTCTTTCTGTCTCACTTTCTCTCTTTTTGTTTCTCACATATTTTCTTTCCGTCTATTTCATTAGCTCTCTCTCTGCCTCTATCTGTCACATATACTCTCTACTACCTTTCTTTCTTTCACTCACTCTATTTTTCCATGTACTATCTTTTTTATTATTTTAATTTCTGGGTGTGTGTGCTTGAAATCAAATCCATTGCAATATTAAATGTAAAGTAATTGACTTAATAACTTTTTCGTTTTATTTCTTGTGTTGTTAGTAAGAGACTTTTACTAACTTAAACGAGCTTCCTCAACAGCGTCATGAAAACATAAAAATTTTTTATCGAAAATTGACGTTATTTCCTGTGAGAATGAGATGAGCTATGGACTTCTAAGGACTTTATAACTATATGAAAATAAATCACATAACATTCGGACGAGAACCGGTGTATTCAGCATGGTATGGACGTTGGCTAATCATATAACATTATAAATTGGCTGTAGAAATATTAAAAGAAATTGGAAGGATGAAAACGCTTAATAGACAAGAAAAGAATTGCAGGACGGAGGATGACCGATGTAGGTAAATATCATGATGATCTAGTGAAAATGTACAGAAATATCGCGATTATCCTTATAAATCATTGCGTTAAGCTGTACATTTCCTAACTACTACATTAGGTACCTTAGAACGTACCTTGGATAAAATGACTTATTCGTCTGTAAAGGTGTGGAAATATATTTGATTTGGAGGGTTGAAGTTTTTTCCACTCCATACTTCAAAATACTTGTCGTGTGCTGAAATCTGGTCCAATCAACACCGGCGTACTTTCATATTTCGTTCGTCCTAGCATGTCCAGTGATTCGAAATGGAACGGCTTACCGTCTCGAAATGTCAGTCAATGTGTGCTCAGGGTGTCTCAGTACTCACGTCAGCACGTTTCCTATGAACTAGGTTTTTTAAAACATAAATTATAGCTGTTGAAAAACTCGTTTATCCAGATTTACTTTTGGTGAGTTTATCGTGAGAATTTCTCAGATATATATCGAGAGCCATTACGTCTTCAAATAACACCATTATTTACATCCGACCCGTTTCTGCATGTTTGTTCGCAGAATGCAAGAGCCGATCCTGAACGTATAATTCTCCTGACAAAACCTGCACCTGCCTGGTGATGGGTATTAAAGAACAATTAGCGAGATGGTCTGAAGCCAAGCACGTACACCGACCTATTACATAATACATCAGGCTGATTGACTAATAGCATGCTGTAGCCATTATGCTAACCGTCTTATTATCATACGCAAAAGGCCATGAAAAAATCAATATTTCGAACTCTGAAACGCTCGACGGGAAGAGGTTTACAGTTGCCAAACTGAAATCTGTGAACTTGCGCATTATAAATTGTTATTGTAAAAAAAAAAGACATTGTGGAACCATTTTGCTTTCTTGTTTGTTTGTTGTTGTCTTTCTTATTGCTTCCTAATATGGAGATAAAAATTGAACTATAATTATGTAAAAGAATTATTCATGGAAGCACATGAATGATTTGGCTGTCTAATTATTGTAAATTCTAAAAAATATGTTATGGATATGGTTTTACATGATACAATGTGTGTACTACTAGTTTTTCAATTTGAATAAATTTTACAAATTTTCCTTTCAAAAATGTTAGGTATCGCTAGGAGCATTGCAATGATAGCTTAAGGAATTCACACCAAAGGAGATTAATGCATTTCATTTGTGTTACTTCAGTTCCTTTATAAGACAAATCGACTCTGTTAGTCGGAATTGAATATGAAATGAATTACAAATCCTTCTT
This sequence comes from Cimex lectularius, assembly GCF_000648675.2. NCBI lineage: Eukaryota > Metazoa > Arthropoda > Insecta > Hemiptera > Cimicidae > Cimex > Cimex lectularius. Next base: position 518,557 of record NW_019392686.1, read on the forward strand.
CGTATATCAGAGCAAGATTTTTTTCGTCTTATCAAGATTTCGAGAGATATAATCGCCGTTTCTTCCTGATCCATGTTCTTATTAACAGCTCCCAACGTTCTGTTAATTTGTAGCACGTATGGTAATTATTTACGTTTGTTATAATTTCACACCTTTACGGCCGCGCGTGACAACCGAATACCATAATAGAAAATACAATTTGTAGTAATTATCCAATCAGAATTAATTACTCTCCACTTCCCCTCATGTTAAACATTAACTCCCTTCAGATCTTATCGTTCAAATTGGCCTCCCTCGGTTTATGCTCAAATTATTACACGCCTTGTTCGTCCTATGTTGTTTTTCTATGTCTAAAAACAGGTGAATTCCATTGATAATCTCCAACTTCCTTGATTCTGTACGGCGATTTGAATTTATCATTTTAACAGCACTGTATTAAATATAAATTACTAAAATCAACTACCAGTATAAACAGAAGTTTCATTAACAGATAAAATTTTCTTTCTCGAACTGCAAATACTTACCTAAACTGCAAACTTCAAAATAGGTTCTTTCAAAGAGTTTTTAATAGATTTTTCCGTGAATGAATTTGGAGACTTCATTGAAGAGTGAGAACAAGCTGAAATGTTATCATTTTAAAACGTGTTATACCAGCCTAAGCTGGACTGGGAAGCCTACTATACTTTCAACTCTTTGAGAAATGAAATCAGAATATTAAGACAATTAAGGTTTTTAGTTGAGATGAAAAAAAGTTAATGGCACGAGAGGGATTCGAACCCACGACCTTCGGCTAGATACGCCGCTGCTCTACCACCTGAGCTATCGTGACCTCGATCCACTCGGACATCAACTTCCCATCTCAACCCCACCTTATGAGTTTTCCCTACTTTTGCCATTTTTCTGGCTGGATAGCTCAGGTGGTAGAGCAGCGGCGTATCTGGCCGAAGGTCGTGGGTTCGAATCCCTCTCGTGCCATTAACTTTTTTTTCATCTCAACTAAAAACCTTAATTAATTGTAAAGTAGTGATTGGTCAAGCGGACCACGAAAGGGGGACCGCGGTAGCCGAGTGGTTAGCATGAGAGACTCTCACGCCGCGGTCGTGGGTTCGATTCCCACCGTCGCCTCTGGCCCTTTTTTCCCAATAACCCCCAATTTGAACACACATCGTAGAAGTCCTTCAACCTGATGATGAGCTAAAACGCTCGAAATCCGGATCGTTGCAAAACAACTTACTGTGAGTAGGCACTATCCTTTTAAAAAGTATCAAAACATATATTATAACATATAAAACATTCATCGCATTCCACACATCAAACATTTTTACATAGTCTAATTTTTCAACAATTTAGTTTTCCTTTTCCCATTTATCCCCGTCTATATAATCCTGAAAGGATAATCTCGCCCAACTATTACCAACATTTTTTCCCTTCGTCGGCTCAAAGAAGCAGATTCCTTATACAAAAATGTCTTTCTATACCGACTTCCTTCCCCACCCGTTCAAAATTCAACGTATATAAACATAAAACATCAATATCTCACTGGCACTCTCAACACAACACAGAAGAAGGACACATCTACCCAGAAAACAAACACTTGAGTGAGTAGAAATATTTTGATTGAATATAAAAAATATTAAATTCACTAATTTCGTGGTGCACTTGACCAATTAATATATTACAATTAATTAAGGTTTTTAGTTGAGATAAAAAAGTCAATGGCACGAGCAGGATTCGAACCCACGATCTTTGGCTAGAATCGCCGCTGCTCTACCACTTAAAAAATGGCAAAAAGGAGGGAAAATTCAAAGGTGGGGTTAAGATGGGAAGTTAGTGTCCGAGTGGATCGAGATCACGATAGCTCAAGTGGTAGAGCAGCGGCGTATCTACCCGAAGATCGTGGGTTCGAATCCCGCTCGTGGCATTGACTTTTTTATTTCAACTAAAAATACAACTACAAAAATATTTTTTTGTATTGTATAAATTCACTTTTTCCACATCCTATATGTATTTGTTAAATTTTAACAATGTTTGTAACTCACAGGCCCTGAAGATGATCTCAATAAAGATCGAAACGTTGGCACGATAAATAAAATGTTTTTCTGAAACCTACATCACACTAAACCGCATCTCACGATTTCCGAATAATCATCTTATTTATTTTTTGAAGGTTCGCAACAGCAGTGGTCATATAAACCCTCCGGGTGCCGGTGTTTCGGTGTTTTTGAAAAAAAAGTTCGAATGCAGGGACGCTGGATTCGAACCCTGAACTTTTACCTTACAGTGATGTGCACCGTGTCAATGTCTAAACCGTTGCGGCCACCGACGTCTCTATTTTTATTATTATTATTTCTAGCATTACCTTATTCTTTACATAATAGTTGCATGTTTGTTTACTTTAAGATTTTTGTAATCGGAAACAAATAAAAATGGTATAAAAAATAGTTCGGCAAGACGGTACTTTTGCAATTTAATAATAATTGAAATTAAGTAATTATTTAAATTTAATAATTAACTAGAGAAGCTGCTCAAACGGGCTAACACCATTGAAGAAACAAATTGAATCCTGTTCGATTCATGTTTTTCTTTTTTGTGCAATATCTTCCCATATGGAGGTTGAATCAATTTTTTTGCATACGGATAAAATACGTTTCTTCGTGTTTTCTTCTTACAAAAAATGTCTATGCAGTTTATATTTTAAGAAAGCTCCATAGAACAAAGTTCTTCTGTGTAAAGTAATGAGAGCGATGGACGTTGGATTGCACCCTGCATTATATACAGATATATATATTTTTTTAAACATACAAATGACACGTGCTATTACACAAATTAAAATGTATTTATTTTAAAACAATTTACAAACGATTAACTTTTTTAGGAAAATATACCAGAGAGTTATTGAAGCCGAAAGGCTGGATGGAGCAGCGGCCTTAAGAGAGATGGAAGGACTTGGCCTTTGGCTACTTCAGGAGTAGAGGCGGTGATTACAAAGTCTCGAAGATGATTTGTTGTGACTGCCCCGGCTGGCCCTTCATTATGGAACCGTTTAGCCGGATTAATTCAATATGCGAGATAATTGACGAGGCACCGTCTTTTACAATTTGGGGAGTTGGCCGTCCCGGATATATTCCCATATTATATACGAGGTGTAGTGCCAACTCGTTTTCCATTAGGTGGATTCTACTCGGCCGGGGTCATTATCTGTCCGACAAGTGTGTGGGTTGGAGTAGAGGAAATATTTAGCAATTTTTTATGGATGGCCGGTAAATTTATTGAATTTCGATATTAAATCTAGCCTGTCATCGCCTGACAACGTGTTTGTTTTTAGACAACAACCTTTTGACTTACTACTCGAAACAGGTGTGAGCTACACGGGTTGCGTTTTATAAAGATATTTGTTTGCTTAAGGACTAGAAATCCCCCACATGTTCTTACACGAACATTGTTATGAAGTACCTAAAAAATATAAATTGACGCAAACTTTACTGCTTTAACCAATTATTAATGGCCACTACCATTACAACTTCTTGTAACACGACGCCCAGCCAACAGATTTCCTGAAAGCATCTATGATAATTCAATTCTGGTTTTAATTTTACTTTGTTTGTTAATCAAATTGTAAAATCATTTAATAATCAGTTATTTTAAGACTGGCAGACATAAAATCATTGAAACATCCTTTTTTCGGTTTTTTTGTCGGTTTCGAATGCAGGGTCGCTGGATGAACCCGGGACCTTTACCTTACAGTGATGAGCGCCGTGTCAACGCCTAAACCGTTGCGGCCATTGAAATGTCTTAGAAACTAGAAATAAAAATTGGTTGTTGAACCTTTGCTGTTAATGCCCATAATGTATATTTGTGTTAATTAATTTTTTTTTCATTTATTAGGTTTCGTGGTCCGCTTGACCAAATAAATTCTTTTCAATTAATTAGTAGATAGATAGATAGATAACATGCTTTATTTATATTAAAGAGAAGCATTACATAATATACAAGAAGTCTTTTCAGAGGATCTTCGGAAGAGGTCAAAACAGAGAAAACTTCCTTACGGTTTTCTCCGAGCTTTCGACAGTTTTATACTGTCATCTTCAGGGCCTGTTTTATTATCATATAAACAAACAATTAAAACNAGACTTATTGTATCCAGCAGGTCGATAATCTAGTTCATCGTAATATACAATATTAAAAGCATTTTACAGCTTGGATGCTTATCCGTCTGCCGGAAGTTAGCTGTTCGTTTTCAGGCGAGCGAAAAATAAAAAATAAAAATAAACTATATAATAATGGTAATAATAGAAAACTATAAGTAAAAACTAAATTATAAAAACTAGCTGATTTTAGATACAAGTTAAACAATTATGACTCGGTATTATAAACGTACCTATATTGCCAGGCATGACGTGCATAGTGTGCTAGACCTTTCCACCTCTCCATATCCACGATATTTAACAGATCAAGCAGCTGAGACTTGGAAAGCGATTTCTAGCCTAGATATAGGATACGGAGTTCAGACAGTATGGGAAACTGGGCAACAAAATGAAAGATATTTTCCCTAACTCTTAGGTTACAGAGGGTGCATAAGAAATTTCCGTCGTCTTCCTTCCAAGGCACAGAATTGAGAACACTTGCTCGCATCTGAGTTTAAGAAGCCATCGAAGAGTCGGAAGTTTTATAGACCCACTAGCTTGAACATTTAGGTTAAAGTTAATTAAGGTTTTTAGTTGAGATGAAAAAAAGCTAATGGCACGAGAGGGATTCGAACCCACGACCTTCGGCTAGATACGCCGCTGCTCTACCATTCGTGGGTTCGAATCCCTCTCGTGCCATTAGCTTTTTTTCATCTCAACAAAAAACCTTAATTAATTGTAAAGTAGTGATTGGTCAAGCGGTCCACGAAATAAGTGAATTTAGGTTAAAGGTTTCCTTAGAATGGTCTAGGGCCTTAAAGAGAAGATACCTGTTGGAGATCTGAGCTCGATGCTCACAACTCACACGATGTTGATCACGTAGTCTGCACAAAAGTTTGACGGTATAATTGGGCCAACTCGAGAGGTTTTCTAAACAAAAAGAAAAATCGCATCCATATTGAGAAGCTAAAGTATTCCATTCCGAAACCAAGAACCATTAGATTTAATAACCTCGAGAGCAGTAATTTTGGAGATTCGGGCAACAGGGCCCTTAAGTACCCTTAAAACAACTGAAAAATGCAGGGAAAGCGTATAAAGGAAAATTTTATCCACTGCCGTCTCCATATAAAGCATATAGTTGGGGTAAAATTAGGCAGTGAGAAGATCTTCTTAATAAAAAAAACGTTGCACTCTTTCTATCACTTCATAATCCTGGAACCCCCACACCTGGCCAGCATAACACAAAATAGAATGGCACACTGCATTAAATACTTTGTACTTAGAGTAAACTCCGATTAGATTCTGGGCCAAAAAGTAACACCGTGTTCTATTTAAAGCAACCTTCGCCACTGAAGCTTTTAATTTTAGATGAGGGGTAAAACAGAGTCTGGAAGTTAGGACAACTACAAGATATTTATATTGGTTAACCACATCAACCCTCTTACCCTGGAAAAACCAACGTTCGGCCTTGGCAGGCCTGCCCCTCTTCTAAACACCATCTTTGATTTAGCCAGGTTGACAGTGAGATTCCATTGATCTAATCTTGAGTATGATTCCAGGAGACTAATATTTTTCTGCAACCCAGTAATATCTGTTATCAAGACTACATCGTCAACATACATTAAAATCTTAATAATTGTACCACTAACACGGACTCAAAAATCCAAGCTAGACGGGAGATCATCCAAGAATAAGGAAAAGAGTAAAGGGCGTAGGTCACATCCTTGTCTCACACCACAAGATACCTCAAAAAATTCGGAAATACCTCCTGACCCCCTGACAGCACTCTTAGTCTGTGAGAAAATTGCCTTCACGACCCTTATAAACTGACTAGATACTCCCAAATTACCGAGTTTCAGAAAGAGGGCTCTTCTATCAACACAATCGAAAGCCGCCCTGAAATCGACAAAGAAACAGTACAACTTCTTTAGTTTTGAAAACGACAAATTGTGAGGATCGTATGTTTGTAAATAGTGGGGGGGACGCTTATCGCTTATCAGACAAAACGGCGGAAGGTTAAGTTGAAAAAACCAAGTGAAGGTGTTACTGGACTTTTTGCCGTGAGTCAATATTTCCTTTTAAATTTCCGATCCTTATTTCCTTTGTTTATTTTTTTTACCTTTATATGGTTACATTCTTTTTATTAAAACGTTTAAACATAAAATTTTTGATAATACACTTTGTTTAAAGAATTTTTTTGTCTTTGTACAATAAACATAGAGAGGTTCTGTTCCGTTCTTATTTCTGAATACTTGTATCACACCGTTGTAACTATCCTCACAAAAAATAATTGGAGGCACCGGCGAGATGAGTAACGGTGTGGAATTGTCGACGGATGAAGTCGCGAGAGCGTTTTCAGAGATGGAACAAAGTACTCCGAGCACGCAGAAGAAAAATATAAGCGGGATGTCAGATTCGGAGTTACTGCCACTTTGCGAAATGATAGTGGGGAATGAGGAATTCAAAAACCTGATGAAGAATATAGTGGCAAACGCTTGTCAGAAAACTAAGTTCTACTCGAGGCAAGTCAAAACATAGGTAAAGGAGTTTGAAAGTCAGTTTGCGCGCAGTAAAAAGAAAGATCGACAAGGCCAAAAATCCGAAGCGACAAAATCGACTTAGGTTTCCTTTCTCAACCAGAAAGCATCCCCAGATAAACCTGTTGATTCTGAGAGAACTGAAACGGATTCGGACGCAGAGAGTTCTGGGGAATCAAGAAAACGTTCGAAACAGACGAGTCTGTATGCGCAAATGTTATCGAAGTCTCAAAAAAGACAGACTTATTTCCCCGAATTTACGTCTAGTTCAGAAACCGAGAGTCAGAGAGAGATGATGACAGAAGTCAAATCTTTGCCATATATGGGAGAAAAACTATCTGGTCAGGTTCGTAGAAAACTGGATAAGTTGCCTACACTCACTTTACGGGATGCAGAATCTACGTTTCATTTCTTAAAGGAAATATTGACTCACAGCAAAAAGTCCAGTAACACCTTCACTCGGTTTTTTTCACTTAACCTTCCGCCGTTTTGTCTGATAAGCGATAAGCGTCCCCCCACTATTTACAAACATACGATCCTCACAAAATTAACAAGATTATGAAGAATGAATTTTCAATTAATTAATCTTTAATTAAGGCTTTGGTTGAGATGAAAAAGTCTGCATCACAAGCGGGATTCGAACCCAAGACCTTCGGATAAATACGCCGCTGCACTACCACTTGAGCTATCGTGACTTCCATCCACTCGGACACCAACTTCCCACCTCAACCCACCTTTCGAATTTTCTCTCCTTTTTTCCATTTTCTCAACCAAAATTTTATTTAAAGATTAATTAATTGAAAAGATTAGTCAAGCGGACCATGAAACCTAATAAATGTAATAAAAAAATTGAAGTATGCTTCACTAAAGCTCTCCGTGGCCATTTCATTTGTCGCCGAGAATCAAATAGATTACACGACATATGAAAAAATGCACACTGCCAAACCGTGACAAGGCGTCGGGTAGTGTCGCATAGAGTTGCATCGGGTAAGTGTGTTCCCAGCTTACGGGGCGCCGGTATAGAAAAAAAAATAATAAAAAACATCATGGTTTGTTATTTGCATTTGTAATTATGTAGAACCCGGGACAGTGATGCGCGCCGTGTCAACGCCTTAAACGTTGCGGTCACCGACATCCCCACATTCGCCATTTGCGTACATTCGTTTCAAAAGGTCAGCATAATTTTTATATATTTTTACAATTAATATAATGCTAATTAATGATAGGTTGAAACATTTCTTTGCTTGACGTTATGTTAAATTGTATTTTGTATATTTTATATAAATTTTCTGGTTCATTACAATCTACTTTACTGATTTGTTTAGGTTATTTTTTAATTTTTTTATTATTTTTACTAACTTGTAATAGTACTTATTTTTTATGTAATGTTGACATTCCAATACAAGACACAATAGTGGAAGGTAATTTTCCCCAGTTTTACCTGTATATGATAATGTTATTTACCTGTTTCGCTTCGTTTTATAGATATCTAACTTACATAACTGTTTTCTTTGTAAATTGGGACATCAAAATGTTTTATTTGCTGTTGTTTTGGTGGGTTTTAAAAGAACTCGACTAAGATAAACTTTATTTCTTAAGTCTTGTTTATTGCGTCTGGCAGAATTGGTCTCACTTAACCTCTGAGAAAACGAGTTCTAAGATTGACATAAGAAAAACACCTACATGGTGATATGTAGGGTACGGGGGAGGATTATATTTCAGATTACGATCGGAAAGGAAACGAAATCTTTTTATTTGACAGAAATAGTTAGCCAATGGGCTAAGGGCTGGATTTTTTTTCCGGGAACGTGTTTAGATTTTACTATCAGTTTAATTGGAACAAGAATTTCATGTTGGCCAGGACAGGACGTTTTGTTTTTTTATTTTCTGTATATTTGAATTTTATACATAAACCTAAGGAGAGAGGGCCGTTAAGACCCCGATTTTAATTTATAGTTTTATTATCTTTCCTTCCAATTTGTAATCCTGGTGTTTTTATTTAGGAAGCGAGGTTGTCGCCGGTTTGTTATACACCGGACCCGTCCCAATTCGTCGGTTTCCGTTTCGGATAATCCCGACCATTCGTCGTCGACTTTATTACAAATCGGTCCCAAATCGACCCCGTGTCCGTTGCAGGCCGACTGCCCTAAATCAATGGTTGAAAAATTAGCGGACAGTGATCCGGGCGATAACTGTCGACCCGGTGAGATTTAAAATATACACCGTTTAAAATTAAATAGAATTTATTCGAATTGAGCCGTGAGGTTGTAAAACTAACGGAACGAGGGCCGGGCCTTCTTGTGCAACACACTGAAATCCAGCCACTTTTTTCAGCCATACCTTCCGAGCACTCTGCACAATTGAAAATTGCCACGTTCGAAGGTGGTGTCTTAATTTGCAATAACTGCCAGTCTATTTTTTTCTACTCTTTCTAAGTCATTTCATTGGCATATTTGCAATGTAGTGCGTGTCGCAAATTAAGAACTATATATAATATTAGTATCATTAAAAAAATAAGGTTGATGCAAATTTTCAATAACTAAAAAAATTAAGCGCAGATTAATAATTTTTTAATTCGTTCATTGCGAAACATCTCTCCGCGGTATTCAAACCTCATAACTTAATGATACTGAACACGATAAATTTATATCAGATTCACTTGTGAAAACCTATACCTCTAGATCTGCCACCTAAACAAACAACTCCAAAAAAAGTATTACAAGAAATACGACAACTTCCTAAAAAAATCAATTTGATAACAGCTGAAGTTCTACAAGAACTTCCCGAAAAAGCAGTCGCCTTCTGACTTCTTTATTTAACGCAATTTTGAGGACAACATACTTTCCCATACAATGGAAACTTTCTTACATTAAAATGATCCCAAAGCCCCATAAAAATTTAAGCTCCCCATCATCCTATCCTATTGATACCCGTTCCTTCTAAATTATTCGAAAAATTAATTTACAAAGTAATTATCTCTATTGCACACAGAGTGACAGACTTCATTACTTCGTGTCTCGAGCAGAAACTGTACGCGACTGGAGTGTTTCTAGATTTTTCTCAGGCCTTCGACAAAGTATGACATGAGGGATTATTATACAAAATAAAATTATTTTTACCCCAGGCCTGTTATCTGATTATACAATCATACCTTAAGGAGAGTTTTTTTCGCAGTAAACCAGGGTACGGAGACTGATGGAAGAAGTGCTTGCAGGTGTGCCACAAGGTTCAGATGTTCCCATCTTTATTCAAGGGCGTTGAGACCCATGAGGATCTTTAACGTCCGGACTTATCCCCAAGGGCACTTCTCAGACGCCTAGTGGTCTCGAAAGAACACCAGGAAGATTTTACATGCATGAACTTGTCACATCCTTTGGCCAGCGAGGTGGTGCAATACTAGCCAAGTTCAGAAGTGCCCTGAAAAGGGCACATCCATACATGTGCCTTAAAAAGACAGTTTTGTGGTTTCCAGAACGGCCTTTTGGTCATGCCTTTCACCACCCCCGGAGAGATAGAGAAGGCACTCGATCTCCGGCTCCAGTTGGCCGGTACCATTCAGCTAAGGTACAATTTGTTTACAAACTACGACCACCACGAGTCCAACCTCAATTATTGGAGCCGCTTGGATACTCCACTCCCGTGGTTCAGTATTATTTTTAAGGTGGGACTGATCGCCCACCCGGGAGGTCATATGAACTCCCTACTGATACACCCGTTGCCTGACTAGGAAACCTCTGCCAAAGCAGTGGGGGAGAGGGAGGGAAAAAGAAAGGGGTAGGAAAGGTAAGAAAGGTATTTGGGATAATGCCTCCATCATTGGTTGCCCCCAGGCACCAGGGTTGATGGTCGGACTTTGCCTGGGCCCACAGGGAAGATGTCCCTGTAGGTAGTGCCACAAGGGTCAATTCTCGCTCCGCTGTTTTATACAATTTTCACTTCTGATATGCCCACAAATGAGAATACACTTACCGCCGCAGATGACACCGCCATATTAACAATTCATCTCTCTTCTCCACAAGCTTCATTTATGTTACAAAACCACATATCAACAATTGAAAAATGGAGCAATCTTTGGAAAATAAAGTTTAACCCCTCTCAGTCACAACCTTTACACTGTGAGACTTGTCCTAGCGTATACTTATACAATGAACCTGTTCCTCAATCCGACAAAGTTAACTATTTAGGACTTACTTTTGATAGAAGACTAACTTGGAATCCACACACACGATTAAAAAAACAAACACTGAAAAAACGAGTTAAAATGCTTTATCACCTCAACCGACAATCAAAATTACCATTAAAAACAAAACTTTCGACATACCTACTCAAATCTATTTGGATATACGGGTGCCAAGTATTTGGATCGGCCAAGTATTCCAATATTCAAAGATTACAACGTTTTCAATCCAAAATTTTAAGACTAATTGTTTCTGCCCCTTTTTACGTAAACAATAACACACTTCACAAAGATCTTCAAATACCGACAGTTTTTTCATCCATCAAAACATATTACAGACGTTTTCATAGTAAATTAGAAAATCACACTAAAACACAAATACGATTACTCATTTCCCCACAATTACCACGTAAACGTCTGAAAAGAATATGGATAAGAGACCTCTTAAATTATTAATCCAGAGCGGCTACCAATGGGTAGCTTTCTCTATGCCACAAACATAAATTACCCAATCTGCTGGTTGTATATAATACATGTACAGTTGTAGATACAAATAAATTAATTAAAAACAATATCATTCATTTATTTACAACTGCACTTTAAATGTACAACAAATAAAAATTAGAGAGCATAAAATCATGTTAAACAATCAGGTGACAAAGTGACTGTGTTAATTATGCGGGCTACACTACACATTTAATAGAGTTATACTTGTAACATAGTTGCTTGCCTGAAAGTAAGCAGTGGTACCACCTACATTTTTTAAATACTGTAATGGCTATACGTTTGTAAGTTTTGGATCAGCAATCGTGAAAAAATGAGAGGTTTACAAACTAGGGTACGAGATATAAGACGACCGCGGAAATAAGCAGCTCTGTCATAATTACATTAGAAGGTAGTAAAAAGTAGATTTTATTAATAGAGAAAGGAATTTCTACGATGAAAGTCATTTAATAACAGAAAACGTTTAATTCTGACTCTGTACTTTGAAGAAAGTTTAATTGAGCACTTGAAATATTTCGGATTCCGGTAGAAGTAGTCTGCTAGAAGGCAATATTTTTTCCCCCAAACTGATGGTAGCCGTTGTAACGAAAAACCATTAAGCCGGACTCGTGTGAGCCTAATTAAGGCGACCTTTTGGATTATCTCCACCGGTCCGCTGAATCGTCGGTTCATCCCGCCGGCAGGAGCGAGTAATTGCGGACCTACATTAAAATGCCTTCGGTAGCCCGGACGCGGATCTGGCGAAACCAGACGAGGCCAGGCTTCGCTTTTTCATCGCCATTGACGATCACCAGGGAATTTTAATCGGTGCTAATGGGTGTCTTTTTAAAATATAAAAATTTTCCTTTTTAATTGCTACTCACACAAACATTTTAACATCAAAATCAATCCAACTTCTTTTTTCCCCTAAATTACTGCATATTATAAATTATTATATATTATTTTTATTCCATAACGTCACATTGTTTAATCAGTTAAATTTTATAATATAGAACCATTTATGTCTTGATTGAGATGAAAAAGTTAGTGTCACGAGCGGAATTCGAACCCACGACCTTCGGCTAAATATGCCGCTGCTCTACCACTTGATGTATCGTGACTTCGATCCACTCGGACCAAGACCTTACATAAAAAGAATAATTAATTGGAATAACTAATTTGGTCAAATTAGACTACTAAACATAAATGGATTAATATGTATTGAGTAGAGAAGTATCACTTCACTCACAGCTCCCCGTGGTCACTTCAAATGTCGCCGAGAATTGAATCGTGATTACACGACATTTGAAAAACAGCAAAAAGAGGGAAAATTCGAAAGGTTGTAGTTGAGATGAAATGTCACGATAGTTTAAGTGGTTAGTGCAGCGGCGTATTGAGCCCAAAGTCGTGGGTTCGAATCCCGCTCCTGACACTAACTTTTTCATCTCAACCAAGACCTTACATAAAAAGAATAATTAATTTATTATATGATTATTTATAAAAAGTTCATATCAATAAGCGGGGTGCCGGTGTTTTTGAAAAAATGCCCATTTGTAAGTATTTCAGGTACGAATGCAGGGCCGCTGGATTCGAACCTGGGACCTTTACCTTACAGTGATTTGCGTTGTGTCAAAACCTAAACCGTTGCGGCCACCGACGCCCCCATCAACTGTTAATACAATGAAATTTTCGTAAAAACGGCAAAGATGGCTCCGAAAGCGTGATACACGGCAAATTATGGTCCAAATAACACAGGAGGAATGACTATAACCCTTCGTTGATCATTTGAAGTGCATTTGAAAGAGAAGGTGTACACGGTCCGAACTCCACGTGTCGTACTTTTATTGCAGTGAATATCAAGTGTCAAGTATTAGACCTTTACGCTTTATTCTGTGCAAAGTCTGAGACAACAACGATTCCAAAAGGCAACAAATGAAAACCTATCCCGAAAAAAAGTCGTTTCTACGCCTCTTTGCAGAAGGAAATGGCTCTTTGGCTATGAATTTGCTCCTCTCACTTTATCGTTTTCAATCCTTATTGTGACCTGAAACATCCCAACTTCAATAAAAGGATAAAACAAGACCTAACATCTCCTCTAACTCGCTTCCCATCAACAAAATCATTCTCACCCATATACCAAGCAATAAGCCATCAAAGAAAGGTTTCACTAATCACCGTATAAATTCTTCGACACCTACCTAAAAAAAGTAGTTTATACTACCTGCGTTCAACTACATACTACCCTTCTCAATAGAAATTTTTTATTATCAGGATGATTTGGAGGTCTAAAAAGTTTGATCACCTTCAATCATCCAACGCCCAAATTAGTCTTTTGCCTTCAATGGGCAAAATCCCAGAAAAACTCGAGCTTAAACAAATTTCTTTCATTCCCGCAACATTATTGCTGACAACTAGTAAGGGTTCAGATAACCTCCAACAGGAATAAAACTGAAATGGAGAGACAGAAACAAACTGTGGAATAACCATCCATCACTCATGGCTCCAACAGATGACATGAACAGGATGTTTGAATTTAACCAAAAATTCCGAATACATCTGGGCACCAAAAAGGAATGGGAAGGAAAGGGAAATAACTTTTTTAAAAATGGCACCATGGAGCAGGAGTATTTGGACCCGGCACCAAATACTCAGAACCCATGGGAAAACACACCAGTATCTTCCAAGCTGAGATTCACGCAATTGAAAGATGTATTCTAAATAAAGGATACAAAAACAAGAATATAGCTATCATGTCAGATAGCCAAGCAGCCATCAAAGCACTAAGCTCAAATACCATTAATTCAAGGATGGTGCTGAACTGCAAAACCAAACTAAATATATTAGGTATGCAGAATAAAGTCAGCCTCTGCTGGGTCCCAGGACACATGAGAGTAGAAGGCAACGAGAAAGCGGACACCCTTGCAAGAAAAGGGGCTGCCACATCGCTCATAGGACCCGAACCCTTCTGTGGCAAGGAATTCACACTATTAACGAATATCTCAGATAGAAGGACAAAAAGAAAATGTGGGAACTTTGGAATTCCCTTATTGGACATAGACAATCCAAGAATCTTCTAACCAATTTCGGAAAGAAAGAAATCACAGATTGTGTCAAAGGAAGCAGGAATAGATTGCGAATCCTAACAGGATTCCTAACAGGACACTGTAGATTAAATGGACATCTAAAGAAAATTGGAACAATCCAAGATGGCACATGTAGATTCTGCAAGGAAGCAGAAGAGATACCAACACACTTACTAACAAACTGCGGAGCTACATTAGCCCGCAGGAGGAAGTGTTTTGGGATGTACAATGTGACCATAGAAGAGCTTCAACCATTAAAACCGGGCCTATTAATCAAGTTTCTTGATGAAATAGGACTCACCGATGTGCTTTAGGCAGAGAACGGGGGATACAATAGCTCTCAAAGGGCGCAGTATACCACACCCTGAAATATCACATCTAAATCTACAAGGGTTCAGATATTCTCATTCCACTATTCATCAGTAGTAGACATTCGTGAGCTAAAGTAGTGTTGATCATGTGTATTCCTAGATGTGTGGCCAGCCTCGGGTATGAAACCCTGGGCTGCTCTGGAAGGTTAATCCTCCCTTTTGTATACTTCCTAGTCTTAAAAACATACGTTATTTACTTTCAAGTCACCGGCCCCTATTACCTCATGGAAGAATCTTACGACTTATCTTGTACGCTGTAATCACCATCGACATTTTCTACCACTTATTTTGCTTCACAACCACCCCGTCACCTCAACTATAAACCTGCAAAACTACGACATGTCGTAACATGTCTGTTTCACCCTTCGAAAACTAATCACTGCTACCATCTACTACAATAGTGACCCTCTCCAACCAGCTAAAGCAGTTAGTGCTAGATTAACTCTACAACTCAACAGATGCTTCAGACTTCTTAAAACACTATTGGACAAACGATCAAACTGTACAAAACATGTTGAGACCCATTTCGACATTAGGCTTCGCAGTTTTGGTCTATAATCAAATCCACTAACCTCCAACGTATCCAATCCTTACAATCCAACTTCGTCTACCATTGGCAATGCCGCTTTCTATGTATCCAATCTTACCATAAACTTAACTCTTAAAATGCAATTTGTCCATGGTGTAGTGAAAAACAACTCAAGAAGTTTGACAATCGATTATCTTTTGACTCAAAACCCTCATGTCAGAACCTTTCACCCCGCACACTTCCAGATAAGCCTCCCGGACGACTGAAGTGACTCTTCATTCTTCACCCCTAACACGCACTCAATGTAGCGTGAAAGTTTTAAATTTCTGTATATTATATGAAAAAGATTTAATAAAGTTTGAATTACATTGTTTCTGATGATTAGAACCGATTATAAATGACGAATTGAGTTTCAAGTAGAATGGCTACAACGTACTTAAATTCCAGTTTACTCCATCGATAAGCTGCTTTCCTGGGAGCAAAAAACAAGGAACAAATCCGTTTTATAGATCTGGTTTCATTTGATGTCAACATTGGCGATTTGAGGAAGCAAGGGGTTGTAAATTAAAAAGAGGCAGGTGTCAGAAGATACCGGCATTCAATGCCGGAGCAGTAATTGCCCGGCCTCTTTAGAATATTCAACGTTACATTTCCATACTAAAGAAGCAGGTATTTTCTCAATAAATGATAAAGTCACGACCGAGGGGGTTGGACTACAAGTAGGGGCGATTGCGCTTCATCGGTTAACGATCATCACCTACTGCGAAATTAGCAGGCTAATATTGATGAAGGGTTATCTTTCACAACCACTACAGAATCGATAGATCATTATTAGATATGGTTGTTTAGTAGGAGTATTCAATTATTTTAATTATTTTTAATACAAGCATATTTTCAATTTTTCTTAATATTTTATTAAACGTTTCCTTCTGAAACGATGTTTTAATTTAAATGATGATTTTAATCAATTATCATCAAATGGTGTTATTATTTCTCATGATATTTGGACTTTGGTACCACATGAAACGTGCAAATTGTTGTCGCACCGACGAAATATTTTTTGCACTGCCCTGAAAGAAAAAGACTGGATTTCACTACCTTTTATCCATTTTTCTTGATAAGTCCTTTAGATAAAGGAATCGGCTGGATTATTTGAAAAAACTGGCTATTTCAGCATCAGGAAGTACAATAGTTCGGACTATGCTCTCTCTCTAAATACTTACCAGATCTTACGTAAGTCGTCGATGGAAGTTCATTTGGAATTATTATACTACAACCCTCCTAGGAGTGTTGTTTTGTAGAAAGTAAACCGAACCTTTCATCATTACCATTCTGCAATATTAGGTCCTACAGAGCACATGTGACCTTTTCGGCAAACCTTACATTTCTATGAACATAAAGAACTGTTTATTCAAGCTTAACGGTGTGAAGGTTGTTGAAAAAGGTCCACTTTTCACCGTCATAATTCTTAACAGGAGGTCGTCTTAGGTCATTCTGGTCGCGTTTCAGTACTTCACCTGTGATAAGTTTGTTTTCCCTTTACTAGTAGCTTATACATTTTTCTATAAATAGCACAGATTATCTTCGAACCGGAATATTATGTCATAACCGAGGTCGGCAGTGCTTGGTTTTAGGTGGATCGAAATCTATTTAATTCAGTTTTTAAATGCTAGAAACGTGTAGCCCAATATGGCTTTTTTTGAATACCCGTAATAAAATTTGAGGTCTGGATTTTTTCCACACATCCCAGGAATAGGGGGAAAACAGTCTAACTTCTTCCTCGAGTTCCTTGTAGCGGAGAGGCTTGAGGTAGGAAAGGGGACTTTTTTTTTAATTTTCTCTAACCTGGTAAGTCTCCCCTTGCTGGATTTGTGTTATCTTAAATTAAGATTTTACAACTTATTCTTTACTTTACAAGAATTAATTCAGAAACCTGTCCCGTTATAGCTATAGTTAGCTTATAGTTCTATCAATAACTTTGTAATAAATAATTAATTAATAGTGTGAATAATTCTATATTGCTGTTTTTTAATTAAATTCACCCTTTTGCAAATTAAATTTAGACTTTTGTAATCCTCACCCGATTAAGAATAGGCCATACGAGTTGCCACCTACTTCTGGGCCACCGGCAGCGTAAGAGTTTGGCCGTGTTCGACATGTGAGTTATCCTTGGCTCCGTATAGAAGAGAGCATGTAGTGATGCCATCCATATATGTGTGACCTATTTTGTTTTTTGCAGAAAACAGTCTTGTTTTGTTATATTGATAGTTTTTCGTCCCTAGCGAGTGAATATAGTGAATACGTTTATTGGAATGAATGTGTAGTGGGGGAAGGCCGATGATGGAATATCGAGTCCCATCGTCCCTCATTTAGGTTGGTTTTATATATATAAGTGTAAAGGGTGATGGAGGAAAGTACTCCAGAATACCCTGTAAATAATTAAGTATGTACTTAAGTGTGTAGAGATTAGTGACCATTAATCGATAGTTATTCAGATATCGTGAGATGCGGTCGGGTGTGATGTAGGTTTCAGAAAAACATTTTCTTTATCGTGCCAACGTTTCGATCTTTTTATTGAGATCATCTTCAGAGTTCAAAGTGTTTGTCTTCTGTGTAATTGTGCCATCCTTGCGTGTCGTGTTGAGAGTGCCCAGGCACACGCAAGGATGGATCACCGCATCTCACGATATCTGAATAACCAATGTATTTAAGAGTGAGTGAGAGAGTGAATGGGAGGGGTTGAAATTTAACGTTGGGGGTGAAATGTTAGCTTCGGGAGCCAAACCTCGGCGGCTGGACGATTAAGATCAAGGTCTGTCCCAGGACCCCCAACACCAAGGTGTGTCTCGAGGCCTGTCCGAGGAGTGGTGGCTTAACTATGCATATGCGCGTGCAGATTTATGCTTGTATAAATCAGTAATCAGTAAATTCACTCTTATTCAAATCAAATTCACCCTTTTACAAATCGGGTTCCTGATACCCAAATTTAACTAATGTTTTCAACCGCTTCAGATTTTGTGGCAGTTAAACATTTCTTAAGTCAAAAACAGTTAAACTAACCTCATTGAAAAATGAAAACTAGATAGGCTTCACTATGTATTTTAATGTTGAGAACCTCACTTTATTTTATTAAAACGTTTAAACCTCGAAACGCACTTTCCAGAAAGCTTCTATTTAGCTTTTTTCTCTTGGTCACATCATGTGCAGCACGGTCAGCTCTGCCCCCGGAGAATAATGTCTAGAAAATCCACCTAGACTGGCACTCTCGCTGCTGAGGGATTAGAGAAAGAATGGTTAGTTCTCTGGGCGAACGACGTTTTAAGCTTGAACGGAAAATTTGGCTCGTTTCACACCACTTGTGGTATCAACTTCTCTTCCCAACGGTAGTTCAGTACAATGTTAGACTCAAGTAAGCCCTGCTTGTGCTTGCTCTTCTGCTTGTTTGATAAGTTCCATGCTTTTGAAATAGGAATAATATTTGAGTCCCACTTCTCTTCAAGCTTCACTTCTTTTAATTTTTTCACAATATTCATTTCACATCACCACAGGATTAATCCGAATGTATCAAACGATTCCATATTAAAATTTGAAGCTTTCCATAGTGAATTCAGTTGACTTAACTAGGTAACTGGTGTGAACGATGAATGCCGACTAGTGTCTTTTGAGTTGAGTCAGTCAGAAGGGATGAGAACGTCAGTGGTACTCGCGCCTGCTGGCCATCCACTTAGGTGGACGTGTTGACCGCTATTGGAAGGGTTCGAGCGGTTTTAATAGCATTTGCTACCTGGCTACTCCTTGACACCCACCCGTTCTACTATTTGAAATAACTAACGTCTCGTGTGAAAGAGGTGAGTCGAAGTTAAGATTGCAAATTGAGTAGTGGGAACAGATCAATTTTTGAACAAAGGGGATGTCGAAGTCATTGTGGACGGTGAATAAGCTTAGAGAATTCTTCTAAACACTTTGGATCGGAATGGTTGGATGGGTTAGTTATTGGATGGTTTCACGAGCCCAACAGTTCTGCTCTGCACATCCAACTATTGTTTTAGTTGCGTCACCTTGTTTGTTAAAGTTGCGTTTGTTTTTGGTCCTAGCAGTCTTCTTAGCTCTCCAAATTTTCTGCTCAGTTCTTGTTGATTCAAGTCCGCTTTAGGACGTTTTGCTGCAACCACAGATTTAATACTGTATTCAATTACTAAAAAAGAAGGAATATTAAAGAATGTGTCTCACCAGTGACACTACAGTCAGCTTATTTTTCGAAACAGACAACTTTGATATGTTTTTATGTTGTCAACGATAATTTTCGTTTATCTTTGGCATGGTGGAACGTCAAGTACATTCCCGTACAACAATGGAACATTATTAGTTGTATCGTTTTAATTTAAAAAACGATAAACAGGAAAAAGTCTTTTCAATGAAGTTGAAATCTGGTACTATTAGATGAGGAGAGGAGTGTTGCATAACTCGCTGGCGGTCACATCATTGACCGGGATCCGAAGAGACTTTCCTAGGAATCTTGTACCATCGGAATCTGGACTGAGGGCGGAATAAACATATTTTCTCCTTATGCGGACCCGTTGAATGGTTTCGAAACATATTTTACGCCTGTGTTTTAAGCCGAGGCCGCTGATAAAACCGTGCTGAATTTTCGGCCCGGTTGCGCAAACCACTTCGCCGCCTTGTCAGCGGTCGCCGCGACGCGTAAAATTTGATGAAGAGCCGCTACGGAAGACCTTTAACGGCAACCGACCTTTGGCGAAATGAAGATCTCAGCGATCAGATTGCAGAATACAAGAAACACTCCGATTCTATCAAAATCAAGGGCCGATCATATAATTCTCGCTTGAGATGTAAAGACGTGGAAATATTCAATAATGTAAAATAGTGATTATAAATCATATCTTTTGTTGGTTTTGCCTAGTCACACGATTGTGATTTATCATCATTCCGACCTAACGTATTTCTCTTTTACAAAAAATTCAAACAGTTAGAAATATTAAACGTCTTAATAAGCTCGATATTTCATGTTTGTCCAATTAAGGAATTAAACACTGGCAAAATATCAAAACAACAATATTGTACCTTCTTGAATACGTTCTTTTTTTTAAATAATACTGGTATTCACGATGTTTGTAAGATATTAAGTCGTGTTAACTAGAATAGAGAAATATCCAGTACGATTGTGAACGCCCCCTTCTTTTCTTAGCATGCTAATTTTTCCGCAATGCTGCTCGTGGCGATTGGTTGAACAAAAATAAAGCTATAACAGTCCTTGAAGGTTGTTGTTGTTTGTTTTGGTTTTCTTTTGTGTTACATTGTAAGATGCCAGAAGTTAATAAAAAAAAATAAAAATTAATCAACTTTTTCATTCAAATTTCTATCTTTGCACTCGACATATACTAACAAATGACACGATTTGATTCCTGCCGACATACCTAACTTGTATCCTAATATCCAACAGCTTACAAATTTTTACGATATGGGATATATCTATTATGAATGAAAGTATAAGGACAGGTCAGAAATTACCAAAAGAAATGTATTGGTCTAATTTAATTAATGAGTATTTAAGGATAAAAATACATGTAAACAAAAAACAGCTGTTAAATTCATGGCTGCCATTCCCGTACAACAATGCAACATTATTAGTTGTATCTAATTTCTAATTATCTAATATCTAATTTTCTAATCTATCTAATTTAATTAATGAGTATTTAAGAATAAAAATACATGTAAACAAAAAACAGCTGTTAAATTCATGGCTGCCATTTTCGACCTAACATCTAACATTGGTCCTGGCCTGCTAGATCGAGCAAGTTAACTAGCCGATTCATACAAGTCTACGTCATCATTTTTCTCGATCTAACAGGACTTAACATAGTTAACAGGGTTAACACAAAGACCGTGAATACCCCTATTATATTTTCTTGAAGAGGCAATTTTTTTAGGGTTAGTTTTGAAGTTAGTGAGTCTAAACTGTTTTTAACAGAAAACGGACTGTATTTGTATAATTTAAACAATAGGGATATTCACGATGTTTGTAAAATGTTAACTGGTGTTAATTTGAATAGAGTATTGTCCAGTAAGATCGTAAATGCCTCCTTCTTTCCTTAGCATGTTAAACATAATTTTTCCGCAATGGTGCGTAGCGATTGGTAGAACCAAAAATAAAGCTACAACAGTCCTTGAAGGGTTAATGTTGTTTGTTTTGGTTTTTTTGTGTTAAATTGAAAAATGCCAGAAGTTAATAAAAAAGGAAAATTAATGAACTCTTTCATTCAAAATGCTATATATGCACTCGAAAAGTACTAACAAATGACACGCTTCAATTCATGCCGACATACCTAACTTGTATCCTAACCTCTAACAGCCTACAACTTTATAGAATAGGGGATGTATCTATTATGAATGAGAGTATCAGGACAGGTCAGAAATTGACAAAAGAAATGTATTGGACGATTGATTTAATCCGTATTTAAGAATAAAAATACGTGCAAACAAAAAACAGCTTGTTAAATTCATGGCTGACATATTGATTACCTACGCCATAACGGATAGCAATGTGACTACATTTTCGATCTAACATCTAACATTGGCCCTGGCCCGTTAGATCGAGCAAGTTAACTAGCCGATTCTTACAAGTCTACGTCATCATTTTTCTCGATCTAACAGGACTTAATAGAGTTAACACAAATATCGTGAATACCCCTATTATCGTGTTTTTACGATATACTCTTTATATGGAAATGCATTTATACAATAGAAGCAGTACTACTATTATTAATTTTACTTATTTTCAAATGATAAATAAAGCAAAATACAATGAAGTGAAAGTAATAAAAAATGGCGTAAATTACGAATGAACCTTTCGATTGGAACTTTGAGCTTTATCAGTAAGCAAAAAAATTTGGTTAGCGTTCCATGGGTATTGGACAAAATTCTTCTTAGTACAAAGATGTGTGAATACCCCTAATATTTATTACTGTACATTGCAAATTACTACATTGAGAATCACGTGTCCATCGGCGTTTCAGTAGACTCGGATTCTCTGGACGGTAGTGGAACTCAGCTGACGGTCCGGGGCATTGAGGTTTTGGAAAGTGTTTGATTGAATTTTTTCGTAATTATTTTTTACTGCTTTTATAACAAATGGAATATTAAGGTATTGGTGTAGGTTTGATTAAACAAACATTTTTACGGCTTTTAATTGAAACCTTTTGATGCATTGGGACTGGAATGTTTGGTAGACTCCCGAGTTCGATAACAAACGTCTCCATAGGGTTGAGAATCATAGTGTTTTCTATTTTTTCTAGTTAAATGGAAGTTTGAATTGTCTGTCGAGTTGTAGTGATAGCAGTTTCTAACGTCTGTTCAGTTCTTTCGTTTTAGTCTTGTATGCAGTTTCCAAGTAAGTCATTTGTCTAGGTGAAGTCCCAAGTAACGTTTCCATTGTTCATTGAAATCCGGTTGAGTAAGTAAACAGGTACGTCGGAAATTCATCCCTAAAAATTTGTTATCAATTTTTTGTTTCTAATAATCCCAGAGAATAACCTATTTATAGTGGTCAATCGATCGATAGATCGGAGTTATAGTGGTTAATCTATAACAGAATAACACCGAAATTTACATTAGGGGTATTCACGATCTTGTGTTAACCCTGTTACTCTGTTAAGTCCTGTTAGATCGAGAAAAATGATAGACTTGTAAGAATTAGGTGTCAGGTCGAAAATGTAGTCCCATTGCTATCCGTTAGGGCGTAGGTAACCAACATGGCAGCCAAGAAATTACCAGCTGTTTTTTGTTTACACGTATTTTTATTCTTAAATAGCCATTAATTAAATCAGACCAATTCATTTCTTTTGTTAATTTCAGACCTGTCCTTATGCTCTCATTCATAATAGATACGCATCTTGCAATGTAACACAAAAGAAAACTAAAACAAACAACAACAAGCCTTCTACTTACGTTTTAATAGTTATCGTATAGGCGAAAAAAAGATTATTTTGATTTAAGCAAAATATCGAAGGCCAGAGGTAGTTAGAAAGGTACATCTATCAACTAGTATTTTTCTTTAAAATTTAGATGTCCTCCTTCGTAGTTTTTATTCAGATAAATATATGCTTAATGAAAAGAATGAGCTCTTAATATACTTAGCCCCAAGGGACAATTAACGACAATACGAACAGTTATAGTGGTTATTTATAATAATTGGCAATCAATTGGCCAACTCGTAAATGCTCGAAGCGATTTCTAGCAGTGGATTGATATATATAAATTGAAAAAGGAGTCGAAGCAGAATAAATTTTAACAGCGCGTTTTGGAAACAAAAACAGGCCAATATTTACGACAAAGACGTAAGGGGGCTGGGACAATAAAAAAAGCGAAAAACGACTGGTAAGTGACTCGGCTCCTCCTACATGACACGTACGTTCTGAGCGGCTCGTCGAGACCTCAGGTGGAAAAGGACCGTTGCAGGACGTGGAGGCAATTTGGCTCATTAGGGCAAGTGGACTCCCGTGTCCTTTCTAAAAGCTCTCCCATTAGTCTCCAATATGAACGATCTCCCCCAATTATAAATACTTGTCATATCGTAACGAACGGCGCCTAGCATCCAGCCCAATTGGTGATTAATGCCCCACCGAACGTTCGGATCCTTGGCTAATTAATGAGTTCCATCATTTTTATTCTTTAAGGAAGTGATATAGAGAGCTGGTTAAGTCGGGAGGGCGATTAAAGTTTTCAATACCTTCGATATGACCTCAAAATTAAGAATTATGATCCAATTTTTGTCTTGAATGCGAAAGAAACGGTGGTCGTATCTCCATGCATGGAAAACTGGGAGAAAAATTACACAACAAAACCCATAATTTCATTATATTAAATAATATCTAATGCAATAGAATAATATCATGTTTATTTATACTTACAAAGAAAAAAGACAAAATAAAAACGAAAATTACATAGTTAATAATCAATTTAAATATCCTGTATGATATATTTATTTAAAAAATAAATTCAAAAGTAATGCTTTTTTGAGTATTTTGTGTACAAGATTTGTTAGTTTTTTCTGCTCTTACATATGAGACATTCAATTCACAACAATTCAAAATTATTTATTTACTGTGCATATACAGGTATATACATATTGACAAGTTAGAAACAAAAGAACCAGTAATACTTTAAGAAATAAAGAATAGATTATGCCTTACAACTTAAATGTTGGGAAAACTGTACTACAAAACCCCAACCCTGAGTTTTAAGTAATTCATATGTAATTCATTCTTTTGTGTTTATAATTATTGACACTATTGTTCTAGAAATGATGAACAATGGAGTGAGTGTGTTGTTCAATATTTTTAAAAAGATAGTTCCTACTCACAGTTAGTTGTTTTCAACGATCCGGATTTCGAGCTTATAGCTCATCATCATCAGGTTGTAGCACTCCTGAGCTATAAGCTGGAAATCCGGATCGTAAAAACGACTAACTGAGTAGGAATTTTCACTCATTACATTTTTCATGAAAAATTTAGCACTAATTCTTTTATATTATCCTTTATGTAAGGTACACTTGTATCATTGTGAAGTTTATATATGGGTGTATACTCAGAAGCAACCACGGCAAACCTTAGGAATTTAAATCCATTTTATTTAGTGGTCTATTGACCAAATTACTTCTTTCAATTAATTAATCTTTTTTGTAAGGTTTTTAGTTGAGATAAAAAAGTCAGTGTCACGAGCGGGATTCGAACCCACGACCTTCGGCTAAACATGCCGTTGCTCTAACCACTTGAGTATAGTGACTTCGATCCACTCGGACACCAACTCCCCATCTCAACCAACAACTTTTCGAATTTTTCCGCTTATTGCCATTTTTCAACAAATTCGAAAGATTGTAGGTTCGAATCCCGCTCTTGGCACTTGCTTTTTCATTACAACCAAAACCTTTAAAAAAAGATTAATTCATTGATCTTAGGAATTTATTTTGCACCGCTTCGCATGCTTTTAAAATTAGTTTCACTAGTGAAGCTCCATGCGGCTGCGTCATACGTTAGCTCTGGTCTTACCAGTACTTTGTGTAAAAATAGTTTTTATCAACAAAATTTATCAACATTCAGTGACGAATTTATTTTTAATAAAGGAAATAGTTGGTGGGAAGGTAAGTCTTCTGTCTAAAGTTATCCCTAAGTATTTTACTGTACTTGTCCACTCTATGTTTCGTTTGTCTATTATTAGTTGGTGTTGTTTGCAGGTCATATGAGACATATTCGTTGCGAATCGCACGTCACGGATACAGTTTACTTTTCGTACCAAAATTTTTATCTTCTTTTTCTTTTTCAACTGTGTGCTCTTTGCAATACGAAACAAGGGAACACATTTTATTTTATTTCTGCATGCCCTTTTCCCTATTTTAGGCAGCAAGTATATCAATCAAAAATTTTTATTGATGATTTCTGTGCAATCTTGGATATTAAGGAGTGGCAAACGCAAAATCTCTATCATAGTCTTAAGGGATAAGATAAAACGTACTGATAAACAAGTTTAATTTTTTTTATACTTTTAATTTTATAATATTCTTTAGTTACTATTTTTAATATTTTGCCATTATGCTTTCTTTCTTTCATAATACCAGTCAACTCTTGCGGTTAAACCATGTTGTGATGATGTCGATTTGACCATGTTTACAGAGTGAGTCAGGTGTTGCGTGAAAAGTTGAGTTTAGTATCATTTCCTTTATATTTACTGCAAACAAAATCTTCATCGTTTGTAATACCCCAGAAAAGACTCATAAATGTTAAATTCATTGTAAAAATGCTGTACTTTTGTTATGGTGCGTTGATTTTGACACAGCTCTAATTTGACTGAGCAGAAAGAGTGTTGCTCGGTCGTGTGTCTTGATATAGTTCAACCCTTTGACCTGGTTTGGCACCTAGACCTCCTGTGGATGCTGAAAGGTATCTACCCGTTTTCGAATAATATTCCATCATCGGCCCTCTCACACTAAAATTCACGCTAATAAATTCACTCACTTTCAGTATACATAAAAGCGAAACAAAACAAATCAGTACTGTATGTTGTCAGGAGGCACAACTCACTCTCCAGGCACGTCTTTACATTGTGAGTCCCTTAATGGGTTACTGAGCGAGGTCAAAGCTGCAGACCAAACTGGTGAGTGGTTTTAATCGTATGTACTTTGGGTTAAGTCCATCCTGCTTTCGCCTCACATTTGCCTGATTTTTCACAACTTGTAACTAAGCAGATAAAATATATTTATTCTCAATTACCCTAACCAATCATTTACCACCACCAATACCAAACCAATACTCGCAGCCGTGCAAGAAGAATTGTCATATCGGGTGTCATTCCTAGTACCCTCTCTAGTCAGAATTCTAGTTGATATTGATCGACCTCCGTAGTTTAAATTGATGTATTGGATCTTCTTGAGGTTATGAAGCTTTTTTCAATCAAATGAAACCTTTTTTCAATCAAATGCTTGAAAAAAGGTTTCATTTGCTTGGGAAAATAGTTTCATTTGGTTGAAAAAAGGTTTCATTTGACTGAAAAATGCTATAGAAAAGTTTGATGGGTACGGATCTTCACAAGAAACGTTCTTGTAGCTAAGCCTTACGATTCAATTATTGTAATATTAATATTCAATCATCATAAAAATTATTGTTAGTACTATAATGTCATTTATTGGGTTGTCCGGAAAATAATGCAGGATTTTAAGTTTTCATTAAAAAAAATCTATATAAAATATTCTGTTTACGTTTACAGGATTACTCATTTGTATGAATGTCAACACTTATTAATCCTCTTCCAAATGATATTGTTTGTTTACCTCTGTAGCATTCCGCTACTTGGAAAT